>NC_057798.1:70987945-71017620 GCF_018294505.1 Triticum aestivum
TCGTTCAAGCAAAGTTTTGCCTTGCCGGGAAGCAAATGACAGAAAAGCTAAGTTGCCAAAGTTTGAGCAATCAATTTTTAAATTTTTTGAGTTATCTTCCTCGAACGACCCTGCTTTGTATGGAAAACCTATGCGCGGAGGAACCAACTCGTGGCTAGTTGCGCCCTTACTTTGTTTCGAGTCCGCTCAACAACTTAAGTGTGCTGCATCTAGTCGCGACAAGGTTTCTTGTCGGAAGCAGCGCCACCAGCAGGCTGCTGATGTTCCGCACTCAGCGCTCGCGGCTCGGGCGCCTGCGCCGACAAGTTCCCTAGAAGCGTAGGGTAAAAACATACAACGGAAAGAATCTAGTAGAGGAAATAACATAGCAATTGATAACAGAAATAAAGTTATATTACAAGATAACTTGTCACAGCTCTAACAGACTGTTTTCATAACATGATTAGCAGCGACAAGGGAAAAGAGAAAACGGGCGGCCTACTCTACGCGATCGCCCTCAACCCTCTTGATCTCGCTCACCTTGTCCACAATGGGTGCGACAAGGGCCTTGAGCGCATCCAGATCGGCGTCAGGCGGCAAGGACCTGAGGACGTTGGTAAGGTTGAGGCCTGGGTTGCGGAAGGCCACCTTCATCAGCACCTTCTGGAGAGCCCCCGCGCAAATCCTGCGCGACCCGTCGGCCAACTGCTTTGGGATCCTCTCCCGGAGCCGCTGGAGTGCCGTCGCCACGCCCTTGAAGAACAAGCTGAGCTTGGCGCTGGGTTGGAGATTCTCGTCGGAGGGATACCCAAAGTCCTCCATCCCCAGCTGCGCCAGCTCCTTGTCGATGACTGCGGCAATATTCACCAAACCCTCGGTCCAGTGCTCCACAGTATCTCTGAATGAGTTCTGGGTAACTGCGATGCTCTCCAGCAGCGCCTTGTCAGCTTTGACCTTCTCCGACAAGGTCTTCTCCCGCTCCTTGGCGGCCTCCAGCGTCTGCATAAGCGTGGCCAGCTTCAACTCCAGGACCGCATTGGAATCCTTGGCGGCGCTGAGATCCTTGCCCCTCTCAGCGAGAAGACCTTGCAGCTCACCATGGGCGGCAGCATCCTTCTCACGCTCACGCTTGATCGCGGCAAGCTCCTCGCCGCTCTTCCCGATATTGGCCTCCAGCTGCGCCACCTTCTCCTCCAGCTCTTTCTTGGCAGCCTTTGCGATTGCGGCAGCGTCCTTTGCCTCCTTGAGTGCCCCGCCAAGTGCTTGCTCGCGGTCGGCGAGCTCCTCCTCGTAGCTGTCGAGGTTGGCCTTCCGCTGCACCAATTCGCCTTCTCGCGCGGACTGCTTCTCGGCGGCCAGCCTTTGTTCCTCCTCAGCTTCGGCCTTCTCGAGAAGAAAGGTCGTGCGCTCCTCGTCGAGTCGCTCCCGCTCCTGTGCCAGGTACCGGAGAGCTTCTTGGTTGTGGCCCCGGAGCTCCTCCGCGCGCTTCTCCATGTCAACTCCCGCCTTCGCGACAAGCGCTTCCCGGGAAGCCAGCTTGGCTTGCCGTGCGCGGTAGAGTGACAGCAGCCTCTGCAGCAGCTGCTCCTCCTCAGGCTCGCCATTGCTGCTGCTAGGCGCGTCGACCAACGACAGTCCAGCAGAGGCGACCACCTTCTCATTGAAAGTTTCCCCCTCGACCGGTGCCCTGGAGCTCGACGCCCAGGGTAGCTTGATGAAGATATCATCACCGGCCTTCAAGTAGGCACCGGGCTGGGGCTCCTTGGAACCCGGCTCCGCAGAAGCGGCAGAGGGATCGGCGGTCGTCGCAGCGCCTGGCGCTCCTGCGGCCTCAGGGTCGTCAGTGCGATCGCCCGACCCCTCGCCGACTTCTGCGGCGGCAGCCTTGGCGGCCTCCTTGCCGGCGGTCTCATCAGCACCGGCCCCTTCCTCGCCGGCGCCCTCTATCTCCATTGGCTCAGCAGCAGATGGGTCCGAAGAACGAAGAAGGGAGAAAAATCAATCAAAAATCCAAGAGAAGAAAATCATAAGAAGAAGAACCCAAGGGAAAGTTTTTGGGCAAGTGAATTACCTATGCCAAGATCTGCAGTTGCGGTCTCGGCCGCTGCAGGATCGACGGTCCTGCCCCTTGCCGGAGAGTTCTCCCTTGCCGGAGAGCGCTCCCTTACCGGGAACTCCTCCCTTAGCGGCGTAGTCGAAGCAGATGGCACTTCGGGACCAGCTTCCGGGCGCTCCTGATATGGCTGCTCTGCTCTTACACAAATCAACAAGCAAGATATCAACAAAGGAAAAAGCACTCATGCGCGCCTGACAGCAGAAAGCTAACTATGAACTTACGCTGGGGGCTGCACTAGGGGCTGTTTTGAGGAGTGGTTGCCGGGTCCGTCAAGGTGGTCTTGGACCCACCCCCTGTTGACACGGTGGGGTCATCTTCGATGACAATCACCGCAGCCTTGGCCCTCTTGGCCGCTCTCTGGGCCAGCCTCCTGAAAAGAAAGGAGTCCAGATTGAAGCAAGTCAGATACAAGATAAAAACAGCAAGATTGAAGAACTACAAGAGCACCAAGGAAACTTACTATTCTTCCTCCTCGTCGGAGCTGAGCGCGGAAAGATCAAAGTCCGGCTCCCTTCCGGTGCGGCGAGGCGGAGGAGTAGGATCCCTTGCCCGCTTGGCGGGGGCGGTGGCGGTGGCCCGGGAAGATCCCGCTCCAGTTGCCGCTACTGCATGGGGCGCTCCCGCGGCAACATTGCTTGCCGCGGTAGAGCATGTCGCACGGCTTGGCGGCTGTTGACCCGGCTGCCGCCCCGCTACGTCCGCGGCCCTGCGAAGACGCCTTCTTGGCGGGGCCGGGGACTCCGCCTGCGGCAAGCCTTCTGATGGCTGGGGCTCTTCCTCGCCGGCCTCGCTCGGCTCAGCTTCAGAACCAGCAGGCTCTTCCTCGCCAATGAACTCCGCGCGCTCGGCGAGGTTTGCCGCCTCTGCAGCCTCCGCCTCCTCCACAGTGAACCCGAACGCGCCCGCGGCAGCTGCGGCCGCAACCTCTTTCGCCCTAGTGGCGATGCGCTGCAGCTCCTCGTCAGTGGTGTCACGGGTGAGGCTCTTCTGCTCGTCAGCGTGGACCGGCACTTCTTCCAAGTTGTCGAAGAACGCTTGCACGACTTCATCCGCAGGCTCTTGCCAAGTTGGAACGATTCCGTGTGAATCGCACAACGGCATCATGGCGCGGATCCGGTCAAGCGAAGAATTGTTGCACAATGGAACGACGCCCCTTGGCAGCATGAATGGGTGCTGGGGGTCGCGTTTGAACAACTCCAGGAGCATTGCATCCAGCTCCAAGACGGTGAAGTTGTAGTTGAGGCCCGGCCGCAGCCTCATGATGTCCGCCGAGTTCTTGAATTCCCAGGCGGGCCTCCCCCTCTCCTATAGGGGGGCGATGCGGCGGCGGAGGAAATCTGCGCCTACAGCGCCTACAGTGAGCCTGGCAAGCCTGAGGCGAAGGATCCTAGTAATGGTGATCTTCAGCCGCTCGTCTTCCAGGGCCACGTTGCTCCAGTCATTGCCGCGCACTATTGGAGCTTGGCGCACGGCGGTGAAGGGCTGCGAATTCTCCTCGACGATCCAGCACCACTCCGCTCTCCACTCCTCCCACTTGCTGCGGAGCTCACCCTCCAAGTACGCCTCCTTCTTGCCGACTCTCGAGATCCAGGCGATCCCTCCGGCAAGCGGCTCTCCTCTCTCTACCCGAGGCATGAAGAAGTGGCGGAAAAGGGCAACATTGGGGTGGACTCCGACAAAGTTTTCGCACAAATGTGCGAAAACTGCCATGGTCAGAACGGCGTTGGGGGTGAAGTCAACGAGGCGGAAGCCGTAGGTGTTCATGATATCGCAGAAGAACTCCGAGAAGGGCGGGCAGAGCCCGTAATAGAAGAACAGCGCGAAGAACGGGTACCCGTTTGGAGCCAGTTCCGAAGCAGCGGCCGGGAGTACCCTCGTGCACGGATGCGCCCGCGTCTCCGTCGCCCAAAAGAGGTAGAAGTACTCCCTCAGCTCCTTCACGCTGAGTTGGGGGGAGAAGATCGCCCGCTCCTTCCGCAGCGCCGCGAGCCGCTGCGCCTCGGCCGACTTCACGCCCTTTCCCTTGTCGGCTTTCGGAGCCATGGCGAAGGTGGTGGGGGAGGTCGACGGTGTTGGTGATGCTGGTGGCAATGGGGGGCGGAGCGCTGCTCTCTCGGCTTCGAGAAGAAGGGGGGGGGGGCAGCGGAGGTTCGTGAAGATGGAGTAGTAGCAACCAGCAAGGGGGAATGAACTGCCCCTGTTTCCTCTGCTTATAAAGAGGGACGGGGCGGACGTTTCACCCTTCCGAATAAAGAACCACCCACGATCTCTCCCACGATGCCGCATTCAACGCGTGCCGTTAGGGGAGAGCGCGATGGATACGGAGCGAGATTCGGTGTGGCCCAGTCCACATGTGCCCGTGCCCTGTCTTGGGCCTGGCCCAACAGCGCTCGGCACCGTGTCTGGCCCAGGCCCGGGGGCTCCTATCGGTGTACTAGAATAGGGGTACCCTAGTACCCCGAACTTGTGCACGGGCAGTTGCAGCACCCCGCGGCAAGGCTTGCCAGGCTAACACCAAGATCATCCGTGGTTCCCTTGGAGCCATTCAAGAACAAAGTATTTAAGCTCAGGAGACAAGGCCCCGGCAAGAGGAGCTTGACGGGAAGGCCAACCGAGGCACTCCAAGGAACTTGCTGCGACGCGCCACGCACTCCGGCAAGGCAACAAGGCCCCGGCAAGAGGAGCTTGCCGGGAAGACCAACCAAGGTACCTCGAGGCCCAGTGAGCGACAAGCCTCCGGACCCGACAAGATAACAGCAGCGGCAAGGCGCTTGCCGCGGCAGGCGGCCACTCTGTGCCCACGCTCCAGCGCATCCACCAATGTGTCGCTCTGGGGGCCTCTCCAGGCGCGCGTGGCGGGAGGCTGTGCAGCCAGCGGTACGCAGTGGCATGCGAAGCTGACAGGATCGCCATCGTGGCGAACGGTGGCGCCCCTAACGGTCCTTTTCTGCATTGTTTGGGTGACTCAGACAGGCATTTAATGCCCTTGTCCCCTGCCGTCAGGGTTAGGTAGGGTGCACTGTACAAGTAACTATACCAACCACCTCACTTTTTACTTTTGTACCCTTCTCTGCGTTGCCACCTGTCGGTGACCCCTTTAGCGTATAAAAGGAGGCCCATGCGCAACGTAGAGGAGGTTCGGTTCGACTGGTTCGCGAAGTTCGACTCATTCGTAACCCAAAAAAACACTACACTCTCTCTCTAGAGCAAGAACACAAGATAATCAAACAAGCAGCAGTAGGAGTGTTATCTCTCCGGAGAGCTCCGAAGCTGGGTAAACTACTCGTGTGCTTCGCCTCGATCTGCTCTTCGTGCGATCTCTGCCCCCCGCCGAACCGAAAGGGGCCCGGTCCGCCGGCCCCATAGGTGTTCGTGGATCAGTTTCCCCCGACATCGGCGGACTGGGCCCCTTTCGGTTCAGCGGGGGGCGGAGATCGCACGAAGAGCAGATCGAGGCGAAGCACACGAGCAGTTTACCCAGCTTCGGAGCTCTCCGGAGAGATAACACTCCTACTGCTGCTTGTTTGATTATCTTGTGTTCTTGCTCTAGAGAGAGAGCGTAGTGTTTTTCTGGGTTACGAATGAGTCGAACTTCGCGAACCCATCGAATCGAACCCCCTCTACGTTGCGCATGGGCCTCCTTTTATACGCTAAAGGGGTCACCAACAGGTGGCAACGCAGAGAAGGGTACATATGTAAAAAGTGAGGTGGTTGGTACAGTTACTTGTATAGTGCACCCTACCTAACCCTGACGGCAGGGGACAAGGGCATTAAATGCCCGTCTGAGTCGCCCAAACAGTGCAGAAAAGGACCGTTAGGGGCGCCACCGTTCGCCACGATGGCGATCTTGTCAGCTTCGCATGCCACTACGTACCGCTGGCTGCACAGCCTCCCGCCACGCGCGCCTAGAGAGGCCCCCAGAGCGACACGTTGGTGGATGCGCTGGAGCGTGGGCACAGAGTGGCCGCCTGCCGCGGCAAGCGCCTTGCCGCTGCTGTTATCTTGTCGGGTCCGGAGGCTTGTCGCTCACCGGGCCTCGAGGTACCTTGGTTGGTCTTCCCGGCAAGCTCCTCTTGCCGGGGCCTTGTTGCCTTGCCGGAGCGCGTGGCGCGTTGCGGCAAGTTCCTTGGAGTGCCTCGGTTGGCCTTCCCGGCAAGCTCCTCTTGCCGGGGCCTTGTCTCCTGAGCTTAAATACTTTGTTCTTGAATGGCTCCAAGGGAACCACGGAGGATCTTGGTGTTAGCCCGGCAAGCCTTTCCGCGTGGTGCTGCAACTGCCCGTGCACAAGTTCAGGGTACTAGGGTACCCCTATTCTAGTACACCGACAGGAGCTCCCAGGCCTGGGCCAGACACGGTGCCGAGCGCTGTTGGGCCAGGCCCAAGACAGGGCACGGGCACATGTGGACTGGGCCACGTCGAATCTCGCTCCGTATCCACCGCGCTCTCCCCTAACGGCACGCGTTGAATGCGGCACCGTGGGAGAGATCGTGGGTGGTTCTTTATTCGGAAGGGCGAAACATCCGCCCCGTCCCTCTTCATAAGCAGAGGAAACAGGGGCAGTTCGTTCCCCCTCGCTGGTTGCTACTACTCCATCTTCACGATCCTCCGCCGCCCCCCTTCTTCTCGAAGCCGAGAGAGCAGCGCTCCGCCCCCCATTGCCACCAGCATCACCAACGCCGTCGACCTTCCCCACCACCTTCGCCATGGCTCCGAAAGCCGACAAGGGAAAGGGCGTGAAGTCGGCCGAGGCGCAGCGGCTCGCGGCGCTGCGGAAGGAGCGGGCGATCTTCTCCCCCCAGCTTGGCGTGAAGGAGCTGAGGGAGTACTTCTACCTCTTTTGGGTGACGGAGACGTGGGTGCATCCGCACACGAGGGTACTCCCGGCCGCTGCTTCGGAACTGGCTCCAAACGGGTACCCATTCTTCGCGCTGTTCTTCTATTGCGGGCTCTGCCCGCCCTTCTCGGAGTTCTTCTGCGATATCATGAACACCTACGGCTTCCGCCTCGTTGACTTCACCCCCAACGCCGTTCTGACCATGGCAGTTTTCGCACATTTGTGCGAAAACTTTGTCGGAGTCCACCCCAATGTTGCCCTTTTCCGCCACTTCTTCATACCTCGGGTAGAGAGAGGAGAGCCGCTTGCCGGAGGGATCGCCTGGATCTCGAGTGTCGGCAAGAAGGAGGCGTACTTGGAGGGTGAGCTCCGCAGCAAGTGGGAGGAGTGGAGAGCGGAGTGGTGCTGGATCGTCGAGGAGAATCCGCAGCCCTTCACCGCCGTGCGCCAAGCTCCAATAGTGCGTGGCAATGACTGGAGCAACGTGGCCCCGGAGGACGAGAGGCTGAAGATCGCCATTACTAGGATCCTTCGCCTCAGGCTTGCCGGGCTCGCTGTAGGCGCTGTAGGCGCAGATTTCCTCCGCCGCCACATCGCCCCCCTGCAGGAGAGGGGGAGGCCCGCCTGGGAATTCAAGAACTCGGCGAACATCATGAGGCTGCGGCCGGGCCTCAACTACAACTTCACCGTCTTGGAGCTGGATGGAATGCTCCTGGAGTTGTTCAAACGCGACACCCAGCACCCATTCACACTGCCGAGGGGCGTCGTTCCATTGTGCAACAATTCTTCGCTTGACCGGATCCGTGCCATGATGCCGTTGTGCGATTCACACGGAATCGTTCCAACTTGGCAAGAGCCTGCAGATGACGTCGTGCAAGCGTTCTTCGACAACTTGGAAGAAGTCCCGGTCCACGCTGACAAGCAGAAGAGCCTCACCCGTGACACCACCGACGAGGAGCTGCAGCGCATCGCCACTAGGGCGGAAGAGGTTGCGACCGCAGCTGCCGCGGGCGCGTTCGGGTTCACTGTGGAGGAGGCGGAGGCTGCAGAGGCGGCAAACCTCGCCGAGCGCGCGGAGTTCATTGGTGAGGAAGAGCCTGCCGGTTAAGAAGCTGAGCCGAGCGAGGCCGGCGAGGAAGAGCCCGAGCCTTCAGAAGGCTTGCCGCAGGCGGAGCCCCCGGCCCCGCCGAGAAGGCGTCTTCGCAGGGCCGCGGACGTAGCGGGGCGGTAGCCGGGTCAACAGCCGCCAAGCCGTGCGACACGCTCTACCGCGGCAAGCAATGTTGCCGCGGGAGCGCCCCACGCAGCAGCGGCAACTGGAGCGCGGTCTTCCCGGGCCACCGCCACTGCCCCCGCCAAGCGGGCAAGGGATCCTACTCCTCCGCCTCGCCGCACCGGAAGGGAGCCGGACTTTGATCTTTCCGCGCTCAGCTCCGACGAGGAGGAAGAAGAGTAAGTTTCTTTGGTGCTCTTGTAGTTCTTCAATCTTGCTGTTTTTATCTTGTATCTGACTTGCTTCAATCTGGACTCCTTTCTTTTCAGGACGCTGGCCCAGAGAGCGGCCAAGAGGGCCAAGGCCGCGGTGATTGTCATCGAAGATGACCCCACCGTGTCAGCAGGGGGTGGGTCCGAGACCACCTTGACGGACCCGGCAACCACTCCTCAAAACAGCCCCCAGCGCAGCCCCCAGCGTAAGTTCATAGTTAGCTTTCTGCTGTCAAGCGCGCATGAGTGCTTTTTCCTTTGTTGATATCTTGCTTGTTGATTTGTGTAGGAGCAGAGCAGCCATATCAGGAGCGCCCGGAAGCTGGTCCCGAAGTGCCATCTGCTTCGACTACGCCGCTAAGGGAGGAGTTACCGGTAAGGGAGCGCTCTCCGACAAGGGAGAACTCTCCGGCAAGGGGCAACACCGTCGATCCTGCGGCGGCCGAGACCGCAACTGCAGATCTTGGCATAGGTAATTCACTTTCCCAAAAACTTTCCCTTGGGTTCTTCTTCTTCTGATTTTCTTCTATTGGATTTTTGATTGATTTTTCTCCCTTCTTCGTTCTTCAAACCCATCTGCTGCTGAGCCAATGGAGACAGAGGGCGCTGGCGAGGAAGGGGCCGGTGCTGATGAGACCGCCGGCGAGGAGGCCGCCAAGGCTGCCGCCGCAGAAGCCGGCGAGGGGTCGGGCGATCGCACTGACGACCCTGAGGCCGTAGGAGCGCCAGGCGCTGCGCCGATCGCCGATCCCTCTGCCGCTTCTGCGGAGCAAGGCTCCGAGGAGCCCCAGCCCGGCGCCTACTTGAAGGCCGGTGACGATATCTTCATCAAGCTAGCCTGGGCGTTGAGCTCCAGGGCGCCGGTCGAGGGGGAAACTTTCGATGAGGAGGTGCTCGCCTCTGCTGGACTGTCGTTGGTCGACGCGCCCAGCAGCAGCAGTGGCGAGCTTGAGGAGGAGCAACTGCTATGGAGGCTCCTGTCACTCTACCGCGCACGGCAAGCCAAGCTGGCTTCCCGGGAAGCGCTTGTCGCGAAGGCGGGAGTTGACATGGAGAAGCGCATGGAGGAGCTCCGGGGCCACAATCAAGAAGCTCTCCGGTCCCTGGCACACGAGCGGGAGCGACTCGACAAGGAGCACACGGCCTTCCTTCTCGAGAAGGCCAAAGCTGAGGAGGAACAAAGGCTGGCCGCCGAGAAGCAGTCCGCGCGAGAAGGCGAATTGGCGCAGTGGAAGGCCAACCTCGAAAGCTACAAGGAGGAGCTCGCCGAGCGCGAGCAAGCACTTGGCGGGGCGCTCAAGGAGGCAAAGGACGCTGCCGCAATCGCAGAGGCTGCCAAGAAAGAGCTGGAGGAGAAGGTGGCGCAGCTGGAGGCCAACATCGGGAAGAGCGGCGAGGAGCTTGCCGCGCTCAAGCGTGAGCATGAGAAGGATGCTGCCGCCCACGGTGAGCTGCAAGGTCTTCTCGTTGAGAGGGGCAAGGAGCTCAACGCCGCCAAGGATTCCAATGCGGTCCTGGAGTTGAAGGTGGCCACGCTGATGCAGACGCTGGAGGCCGCCAAGGAGCGGGAGAAGACCTTGTCGGAGAAAGTCAAAGCTGACAAGGCGCTGCTGGAGAGCATCGCAGTTACCCAGAACTCGTTCAGAGATACTATGGAGCACTGGACCGAGGGTCTGGTGAATATTGCCGCAGTCATCGACGAGGAGCTGGCGCAGCTGGGGATGGAGGACTTTGGGTATCCCTCCAACGAGAATCTCCAACCCAGCGCCAAGCTCAGCCTGTTCTTCAAGGGCGTGGCGACGGCACTCTAGCGGCTCCGGGAGAGGATCCCAAAGCAGCTGGCCGACGAGTCGCGCAGGATTTGCGCGGGGGCTCTCCAGAAGGTGCTGATGAAGGTGGCCTTCCGCAACCCAGGCCTCAACCTTACCAACGTCCTCAGGTCCTTGCCGCCTGAAGCCGATCTGGATGCGCTCAAGGCCCTTGTCGCACCCATTGTGGACAAGGTGAGCAAGATCAAGAGGGTTGAGGGCGGTCGCGTAGACTAGGCCGCCCGTTTTCTCTTTTCCCTTGTCCCTGCTAATCATGTTATGAAAACAGACTGTTAGAGCTGCGACAAGTTATCTTGTAATATAACTTTATTTCTGTTATCAATTGCTATGTTATTTCCTCTACTAGATTCTTTCCTTTGTATGTTTTTACCCTACGCTTCTAGGGAACTTGTCGGCGCAGGCGCCCGAGCCGCGAGCGCTGAGTGCGGAACATCAGCAGCCTGCTGGCGGCGCTGCTTCCGACAAGAAACCTTGTCACGACTAGATGCAGCACACTTAAGTTTTTGAGCGGACTCGAAACAAAGTAAGGGCGCAACTAGCCACGAGTTGGTTCCTCCGCGCACAGGTTTTCCATACAAAGCAGGGTCGTTCGAGGAAGATAACTCAAAAAATTTAAAAATTGATTGCTCAAACTTTGGTAACTTAGCTTTTCTGTTGTTTGCTTCCCCGCAAGGCAAAACTTTGCTTGAATGACGCCTGGTCCATACCACAATCTTCTCCTTCCCCCCCGGCAAACTTGTGTGCGAGGGAACCTTCTTTTCCTTTGTTGAAAAAGAAGAAAGAAGAGAAAATAATGATATGGAGCCCTTCGGCTCGTTATTGCTTACCGGATGTAGGTGCTGCACAAAGTGTCAGATAACGCGTGAAAGAAAGAAACTAATGCATGAAATGGACAAGTTGTGCGGAGCACATGGGGTTCTATTTATGCACGGGATCTGCACCCAGCTTTGTACAAAGGATTACATGCAACAGCGGCAAGACTTGTACAAAAGGTGGTTGCCGGAACGGGTTCCGGCAACCGCGCCCTATGGGAAAAACTTACGAAGATGTTCTATTTTCCAGGAGTTGCTCACCGGAATGCCATCTTTGGTCTCAAGGCGGACAGCGCCGGGCCTTGTGACTCGTTTCACCCGATAAGGGCCTTCCCACTTCGGCGTCAACTTGTTGGAATTCTTGGCGGACTGAACGCGCCGAAGAACAAGGTCGCCTTCCTCAAAGCTTCTGGCTTTAACTTTGCGGCTATGGTAGCGGCGCAAAGCTTGCTAGTATCGAGCAGCTCGCACAGCAGCCTGAACACGACCTTCCTCAAGGAGCAGCGCGTCGTCTTGTCGCAGCTGTTCTTGCTCAAGCTCATCATAAGCGAGCACTCGAGGCAATCCGTATACGAGTTCCGTGGGGAGAACTGCCTCTGCTCCATAGACTAGAGTGAAAGGCGTCTGGCCAGTGGCTCGATTTGGCGTCGTTCTGATCGACCAAAGAACCACCGGCAGCTCCTCGATCCAGTTTCTTCCGCACTTGCGCAACCTGTCGAAAGTTCTGGTCTTGTGCCCGCGCAACACTTCGGCATTTGCCCTCTCTGCTTGACCGTTGCTTCTTGGATGAGCAACAGAAGCGAGGCAGACCTTGGCGCCAAGGTCTTGGACGTACTGCATGAAGGTGCGGCTCGTGAATTGCGTGCCGTTGTCGGTGATGATCCTGTTAGGGATCCCGAAACGGCAAACAATTGACCTGAAGAACTTGACTGCTGACTGTGCTGTCACCTTCCTCACTGGCTGCACTTCCGGCCACTTTGTGAACTTGTCGATTGCGACGTACAAGTACTCAAAGCCCCTGACAGCTCGGGGGAAAGGGCCGAGGATATTGAGCCCCCAGACCAAAAATGGCCAGGATAAAGGGATCGTCTGGAGAGCTTGAGCTGGCTGGTGTATCTGTTTGGAGTGGAACTGGCACGCTTCACACTTGGTTACTTGTGCAGTTGCATCCTGGAGGGCTGTCAGCCAAAAGAAACCTTGCCAGAAAGCTTTGCCGGCAAGTGCTCTTGCGCCAATGTGGTGGCCACATATGCCTCCATGTATCTCTGCCAACAGCTTTTGTCCATCTTCCCGGCAAATACACTTCAATTTCACACCGTTGAGTCTTCTTCTGTACAGTATGCTATTGACAAACTGGTACATACTTGACTACTGGGCTACTTTTTCCGCTTCTTCTTGCTCTTCGAGAAGTTCTCCTGTCTAAAGGAAATGGACAATCTGCTGTGCCCATGCTGGAGCTTGTGGCTCGACAACAAGGACTAAAGGCACATCTGCTGCTGCGGGAACATCCGCTTCCACGGCAAGGACTTGCGGCCCTGCCGGAGCTTGATGTTCCCCGGCAAGCTTGCTGGAGCAAAACTTGTCGGGAGCGTCTGCTTCAACGGAACAAACCATAAGGCTTGCCGGAGCAGACTACCCCTCAGCAACCTTGGTGTTGATCTTGGGGACTTTCTTGGCGGCGGCTTCGGGGAGCTCTGCCGGAAAGTAGTCACCAGAAATCAACTTCCTCTTCTTGCTTTGTCCAGTTGATGGTGTTACGGATGGTTGAGTCAACTTGAGCACAAAGATCCCTGGTTCCACAGGTAACTTTAGTGCGGCGCACTTTGACAGGCCATCAGCAATGTCATTCTGAGCTCTTGGGATATGCTCCATCTGTAGGCCGTCAAAGTGCTCTTCTAGCTTCCTCACTTCATCAACATATGCTTCCATCAATGGACTCTGGTAGTTCTTGTTTGCTTGGCGGACGACAAGCTGTGAGTCACCCCTGACAATGAGCTTCTTGATCCCAAGGTCTGCTGCAATTCTGAGACCAGCAAGCAATCCTTCATACTCTGCAGTATTGTTGGTTGCTTGCTCCTTGGGAAAGTGCATCTGGACTACGTACTTGAGGTGCTCTCCGGTGGGCGCGACAAGCAGCACGCCCGCACCGGCGCCTTGCAGTGAGAAGGCACCATCAAAGTACATCAGCCACTCTTTGCTTGCCTCTTTGACGGGGATGCTCGTCTCTGGAATTTCTTCATCTGGTGTTGGCGTCCATTCTTCTATGAACTCTGCCAATGCCCTGCTTTGGATAGTTGAAGTGCTCTCAAACTTGAGGCCAAAGCTTGACAGTTCCAGCGCCCACTCGACAATCCTGCCTGTCGCTTCTGGATTTTGCAGTATCCTCTTCAGCGGAAAGCGAGTGACGACTGTGATCTCATGTGCTTGGAAGTAATGGCGCAGCTTTCTCGAGGCCATGAGGAGGCCGAAAAGCAACTTCTGCACACCAGAGTACCTTGATCTAGCCCCCTGTAGAAGGGAACTGACAAAGTAAACTGGACGCTGCACCATTCTCTTCTGCATCTTATCATGCTCCTGCGCAGATCCATCTCTGTCGGGACCAGAGCTTGTCGGCGAAGCCCCCTGCTTGTCGCTGGATGCATCTGCCGTGGTTGCTGGCTCATCATCTGCCTCCCTCTCCGCCACTAACGCAACACTAACCACTTGATTGGTTGCCGCTATATACAGCAGCAACTTCTCTTCTGGCTTAGGTGCGACAAGTATTGGAGTGGAGGACAGGTATCTTTTCAAGTCCTGCAGCGCAGCCTCCGCCTCCGGAGTCCATTTCATTGGACCTGCCTTTTTCAAAATTTTGAAAACTGGCAGGGCGCGCTCAGCAGATCTAGAGATAAACCTGCTGAGAGCAGCCACGCAACCGGCAAGCCTTCGTACATCCTTGACGCACTTTGGTGCTTCGATCTGCTCAATGGCCTTGATCTTGTCGGGATTGGCTTCAATTCCCCGCTGAGACACGAAGAACCCGAGAAGCTTGCCGGATGGGACTCCAAACACGCACTTCTCGGGGTTAAGCTTGAGGTTGATCCTGCGCAGATTTGCAAATGTCTCGTCTAAATCTAGAATCAGGGTCGCCCTGTTCTTGCTTTCGACCACTATATCATCCATGTAGGCTTCCACATTTCTGTGCATCTGCGGCTCAAAAGCGTGGTGGACTACCCTTGCGAATGTTGAACCAGCATTCTTCAAACCGAAAGGCATCCGTATGAAGCAGTACGTGCCACACAGGGTGATAAATGCGGTTTTCTCTTCATCCTCTTCTGCCATGAAGATCTGATGGTATCCTGAGTATGCATCAAGAAATGAAAGCAAATCACATCCGGCTATGGAGTCAACAATCTGTTCAATGCACGGCAAGGGAAATGGGTCTTTGGGACAAGCTTTATTAACATCAGTGAAGTCAATACAAAGCCTCCATTTCCCGTTAGCCTTGCACACGACAACAGGATTGGCCAACCATGTGGGATGGAGCACTCCTCTGACAAGGCCTGCTGCTTCCAACTTCTTGATTTCTTCTGCGATGAATTCTTGGCGCTCCACTGCCTGTTTCCTGACTTTCTGCTTGACGGGCCGCGCATGAGGACAGACGGCAAGGGGGTGCTCAATTACTTTCCTGGGAACACCGGGGATATCAGACGGTTGCCACGCAAACACATCGACATTCGCCCGTAGGAAAGCAACGAGCGCGCTTTCCTATTTGGGGTCAAGAGTGGCGCTGATGGTGAAGGTACCACCAGCGCCGTCCTCCTTGGCGGACACCTTCTTGGTCTCAGGTGGAGCTGTCATTGCCTTCTTACACTTGCCAGTGGAGCTCGCTGGTGCATCCTCGACGGTAGCGCAGCACTTCGAAGAGGTGCGCTTGCCGGAGTGGGCATCAGAACTCTTGCCGGACTTGGTCTTCTTCTTCCCCCCGGGAGCTTCAGCGGCAAGTGTCTTGCGTTCTGCTGCGGCTGCTGCTTCCCGGTAGATCTTGTCGGCACAGATAAGAGCATCCTTCTTGTCGCCAGGGACAGAGATGACACTTATCGGGCCTGGCATTTTCAGTATGTTGTACGCATAGTGAGAGGCTGCCATGAACTTGGCGAGTGCCGGACGGCCAAGGATTCCATTGTAAGGTAATGGAAAGTCAGCAACATCAAATGTGACCCTCTCAGTCCTGAAGTTCAGCTCGCTGCCAAATGTTACCGGCAACGTGATCTTTCCCTTCGGCTTGCTTCTTCCCGGGTTGATTCCTTGAAATGTACCGGTCTCTTCGAGCTCGTTGTCAGGGATCTGGAGTTTCTGGAGCACCGCGGAGGAGATCAGGTTCAAGCCGGCCCCACCGTCAACTAGCATCTTAGTGACCTTGAGGTTGCGGATTGTTGGTGAAACCAACATCGGCAAGCACCCGACCGCAGTTATGCGATCAGGGTGGTCCTCAATATCAAAGATGATAGGCGTGCTGGACCATTTCAGAGGCTTGCGTGACTCGACGGGTGGTTCTGCTGCATTAACTTCCCGCACCCACTGCTTGAGCTGGCGGTGCGAGGTGTGCAGAGAAGCACCACCGTCAACGCACAGGACCTCTGTGGCTTTCTGGAACTCCTGCTCATCAGTCTCCTCATCATCCATGTCTTCATCGTCGTTGTCATCTTCATCCTTGTCGCGGCCGCGAGGAGGTCTGTCTCCTTGCCGCTGCTTGGCCTTGCCGCGGCGTCCTCCTCGGCCGGGACATTTCTTGCCGGATCCCCCAGCACCTTCCTGGGCCTTCTCCTTGTCGCGCCGCTCGTATTCAGCTTTCTGTTGCTCAACAAGCTGCTCGACTTTCTTACAGTTCTGGAGATCATGGCCCTTGGTGCGGTGGATCTTGCAATACTGCTTGTTGGTGCCGTCCTACTTGTCGGCGACCGTCACCTCCGCGGCAACCTCCTTGCCGGAGTCACCAGCTTTGGCTTCCTTGGCGCCACCAAAGTTGCCGGACTGCTCAACAACTAGCACATCTTTGCCTTTCCTCCTTCTGTTGTTCCGCCGCCGGTTTTTCCTTGCCGGGGCAGCATCTTCACTGTCAGATCCTCCCGCTCCTACATTCTCTCCGGGGAGTCTCCTCCCTTCCTCAGCACATGCACACTTGTCGGCCAGTGCATATAACTCACTGACATCCCTGATCTTGCACATCGCCATTTCCTCCCGCATCCTGCGGTTTCGCACGTTCTGATGGAACGCGCTGATCACCCCGGCAGGGTGGACGTCTGGGATGTTGTGCTGCACACTGCTGAATCTCTGAATGTACTTGCGCAGGGGCTCTCCTTCCTTCTGGGCGAGCAGATGAAGATCACTCTCCTGGCCATGAGGCTTGTGTCTGCCTGTGAAGGCGCCGACAAACTAATGGCACAGATCAGCCCAAGAGGATATGGAGTTATCCGGCAAGTGCATGAGCCAGGACCTGACGTTGGGCTTGAGTACCAGCGGGAAGTAGTTGGCAAGGATCTTGTCATCCCGTCCCCCAGCAGCCTGCACCGCAATGGTGTAAATGCTGAGGAACTCCGACGGATGCGTCTTGCCGTCGTACTTCTCCGGTACGTCTGGCTTGAAGTTCTTTGTGCTGGGCCACTGGACTTGCCGCAGCTCATGAGTGAACGCAGGGCAACCTACCGCGTACGGCAGATCGCCTGGTTCCCCTGGAGCATGCATGTCAACAGAGGGCCCAACACGCTTGTCGGATTGACGTCGCGCTTCTCTTCGGTGCTCGATGCGAGTTCGAGCGTCTTCTTGTTATCGATCATGAAGAACTTGGCGCTAATCGCGACGAGCTCGTGGATCCGAAGATGCGATGGAGTCGCTGTCGAGGTGGATCCGGCGAGTCGGCGATCTTGGCCTTTGGGGTGGTGATTGCATGGTAATTGCACCTCCACCCGTTTCGTCGCCACCGGCTCGCGCCCGACAACCCTGCCGCAGCAGCGACGCGCTCGGCCGCCATGGAGTGTCGCCGTTGGCGTAGCCGATGAGACTCTGAATGGTGGCCCTCCATTCGTCGATCTTGTCCGACGTCGGAGGGTAATCTAGGAGAAGTTGAGCTCACGCCAAAGCTTTTGCTGGAGTGGTGGGTGGCAGTGGCGGACGGCGCGAGGAGTGGGACGTGCTCGAACTTCTAACTATGTTAGAAGGAGCAGTATCCCGTCCAGGCGACCGTGCCCCGCTCGTGCCAGCACGCTGGCGTGCATGCTGGTCTTGAGCGCCCCGAGATCCACCAGCTTGGTCTTGGCCTATCATGCGTATGGCACTGCAAGTGCCATGACGCTGTTGGTCTTGCGCCTCCTGAGAGTGGCGTGGAACATGTACAGTCGCCGAGGTTTGTGCAGCCTTGTTCTTGGACCTGGCAGCATCATGAGCTTCCTCGTCGACGTCCATTCTTCCGCCGGCGTCCATTCCACCACCCGTTTGCTCCAACGGTGGCGGAAGTGACGTGGACGGAGCGGCTGCCGCCGAAGTCTTCTCCTTCGGTGGCATGTTGATGAAGGGAATGAAGATCTAGCTCGTGTGAACGCTGGATCAGGTTCACACAATATCGACGCCCCCCTACCTGGCGCGCCAAAGATGTCGGGGGAAACTGATCCATGAACACCTATGGGGCCGGCGGACCGGGCCCCTTTTGGTTCGACGGGGGGCGGAGATCGCACGAAGAGCAGATCGAGGTGAAGCACATGAGCAGTTTACCCAGCTTCGGAGCTCTCCGGAGAGATAACACTCCTACTGCTGCTTGTTTGATTATCTTGTGTTCTTGCTCTAGAGAGAGAGCGTAGTGTTTTTCTGGGTTACGAATGAGTCGAACTTCGTGAACCCATCGAACCGAACCCCCTCTACGTTGCGCATGGGCCTCCTTTTATACGATAAAGGGGTCACCGATAGGTGGCAACGCAGAGAAGGGTACAAATGTAAAAAGTGTAGTGTTGGAGGGGGTGGTAGTGGAGTTGCTTCTTACAAATGGTGGGATAGGCTTGCTAGACAGACGGGGGGCACGCCCGCAATATCAATAAGAGAGGAGATGGCTGCTTGTTGTCTGTGCACATGCTTGTGAGAGACGGGTTAAGAGGCATGCACGAATGATGAGGGGGGACGATGTGGCTGTGGTAAGCAGACGTAACTACATAGGAAGATCAATCGCCCTTTGTTAGAGAAAGGAGAGACATAACTTGTGAGGTACGTCGATCGATGGGGGGTAGTTAAAGTGGATCTAGGTATATGTTGGGAGATCGATCAGTATACATGCACGTGTGTATTAGAAGCAAATGAGGCATGAGGAGAAGGATAGAGATAGAGGGATGCATGTAGGAGGTGGTACGAGAGGCATACTATATCGAGGGGGGAGGAGTGTGCGAGTACGAGAACGATGAAAAGAGTGGTGGGAGTGAGGCATGGACGATGACAAGAGAAGAGGGGAAGCTTGTGTTTGTGCTAGGCACACCTGGCTAGAGAGGCATATCGATCGATGTGTGCCGTAAAGAAGGAGCTGGGGGGCCTACACACACCGTGGGTGAATGACCTAAAGTGAAAAGATGAATTTGCGCGATGGAGCTAGAGAATGCTGAGGGAGGGTGAGAGGGATGCGGGCGTGTGCATGCATAGGAGAAAGTTAGCTCTAGCTACAAAGATAAGAGGGTCGTGTGGGTGTAAAAGACGAATAGAGATCATATATACTTCATTATAAAAAGCGAATTCGGATATTTGAAGAATTTATCATAGTGTTTTAAACCGACGCATGTGTGAATATATATAACGGTGATACACATGGTGTGGTTATGAACATGTTATACTACATTCAATATATTTTATCTCTACTCTTAGAAAAAACGGAGTTGTTGAAGATGGTGTGCCTGCCATCCTGCATTATAGGCCGTCTGATTTATATCTGGCGGATAGCAAGGAAACTATGATGGTTGAAGTTGGCAACAATCATGATTGTAGATTCTTTTTGAAATAGAGAAACGAATTCAAATTTAGTTTGAATTGCAGCGGTAGTATAGACATTTGGTATGCGTTGGTTACATGCATCATACAGCAAGCCAAAAAATATTTAATTGGACATAACATGGATTCATACTCCCTCCTTCCATCTATATATGGCGTAATGAGATTTTTAAGACCGCCTTGACTAGTGACAAGATTAATAGTACATGACATGCACAATGTGAAAATTATATCATTGAAAGAACCTTTCACAGACGAATTTAACAGTGTGCTTTGTGTAGGTTGCATGTCATATATCATTGCTCTAATATTTGGTCAAAGTTAGCATCAAAAAACGCATTAGGCCCTATATAGATGGAAGGAGGGAATAGCTTTGAATAACATTTGTATAGTAAAATGGGGCAAGACTCTCTCTTTGTGTGGTGTGAATAGTTTTATTTTTTTTGTTTTCTTTTTGGTTGAGGGAAGTGCAAATTGATTTGGTACGTACAAGTACAATATTACTACACGTGCAGCTTGTCCCTAAAATTCAACCCGCGTCTTGTTATATCCTGAAAATTCAGATATCGTGCTCTCAAAACTGGTGCCTTCACAACCCGTGCCTTGCTATCCCGAAATTACAACGCGCGCGAAAACTCCCTCCAGCTGCCAAATCCAGGCAGGCGAAATCCCCCTTCTAACCCTGAGCCGAAAGGGTCGCTAGTTCAAATCGGTGGGGGGTACTTTTGTAACACACCCTACATTTTGGACAAGCGCGTCCCTAAGTCATGCTTCACCCCCTCCCATCGCCCCCTTTTCGCCATTCAAAATCCCAGGCCGCCATAACCTCTCCGCTCCAGCCGTGAAACCCCACCCTCGTCCATCCGCCACGTCACCACTGCCCAGCCAGAGCCTCTTCCCTGATGACGTCATCCATCGCAACAGCTCGACGTGCCTCGTCCACCTCCCCGGATGAGGATCCGTCGTCCATCTCACCGTCCCGCCGGTTCAGCCGCCCCATCCTCCACCTCCAAGGAGCTGCTCCGACAATCACCTCGTCTATCACGGCTGCTCCATCCCCATAGTGCCACCTTAACCTGCTCCACCGGAACCGCAACATCCTCACCGACTCCTCCGACGAAGCCGAGGCCTACTCGACGCCACCAAAGAGGTTGTACACTCATCGGATCGCACCTTATCCTTAACTCGACCTCCCGGCGTCGACGGTGCTCCATCCCGCACCCCCATGGAGCAGCTACCTTGAAGCCGGCACCGCGGGTGACATCTCCATGGCGGCTCTCCCCCAGTGCGAGGCCCCTTCGGCGGCAGCGTCCATACCAGCCGGATCAGCTGCTGCTGCTCCGGATCTCGCTCTCTCGCTCGCGCTGCTGCTACTGCTCCAACTCTCGCTCCATCGCTCGCTCGCCCAGCTGCTGCTGCTGCTCTCCTCCTCGCTCTTGCTGCTGCTCTGCTCCGATTAAGCCACACTTCAGTCGACTGAATCGACTTTTGGGTCAGTCGATTTTCAGGGGTTGGGGGGGCTCGCCGGAGTTAAGGAAGAACCACCCGCAACGGGGACGGGGGCTCGCCGGAGGTACCCCACTATCTATCTTAGGGTTCAGGGCAGGGGGCGGGGGGCCTAGAGGGCTGGCCGGGGTGGCGGTGCCGAGTTGTTTCGGGGCGGCAAGGCAGCGCTGGGGCCGGCGGTTTGGTCGGTGGTGGCTGGCGGCTCAGGGGGGGGTGTAGGTTGAAGATGAACTGCAGGCCCTCCCTAAACTACATGTCAAGTGCCTCTCTGCTACCATTGCGTTCAGTTTCGATAGTAGCATTCAGATTCCACAGTAAATTTCAGTTTCGACAGTTTAGTTCAGAGTCAACAGTTTTTACCTCATCTGTTGTAGTCAAGTGGTTTTTGGTGATATTAATTTTACATCCATTTTACATCATCTACTAGAGATGCTATTAGAATCCCACTTGAGATTGACTATGTCTTTCTTGTCTTGCTTCAGCCTTGACGTCTTATGGCTCACCGGAGCTGCTCCAACGACAGAACGATCCATCACAATAGAGCAGTGCCCTGGACGCCGTCTACAGATTCATCAGATCTTCCTCCACACCTCCGACAGCCACCTCTGCCTAAACTGCTTCAGTGACCAACCCAATGATGCTGAGGTTGACACGGCTATGGCAAAGAGGTTGTACACTTGTTGCATCACTTATTACTATACATTCACGTCGATCCATTAGGGCTATTTTGGTTCAACGGAAAAAAGTCGATCCACTGGTTGTTACCATCACTCTAAATTTCTGCATGCTCTCCTTACATAATCTCACCATATTTTTTCGTATGCATGTCATATATTGTACACAGTCTTGCTGAACATGTAGAGAAAAAGAGAAGAGTTTTGCGCGGCAATACAATGTCATGCAGACATCGCTCCATGGTGGGTTCAATGGCAAACCCTCCCCACCCCTCTCCAGATTGTAATCCAGAGGAAGCTATCTGTTCTGAGGCGGTTTCAAACACCGCTGACCACTCCTATTTACCCCCCAAGGTGTTTGCTCTACCTTGGCATGATTATGTTAGTCATATCATGCATATGTTGCCTTACATTGCCTACTTTTGACATCATATATGTCATCTGCTTAGTTTAGACATGTTCTATAATGCCACATATTTAGTTTCTATATCATATATGGGAATTATGCAGTCTCATGTCTTTTAGCCAGCCATAATATATGTGAAATGTGCAATGCCATCCTGTTTAACCAGGCATCATATATTTGAATGATATCTTGCCCATCCTTTTCTTCATTACATTTCCATTTGTCGACAATGTTTGTAAATTAAACTACTCTTCCTGTGAATCAGCCATTTGGGTGGGAGATGGAAAAATCTGGAGTGAAAAAAAGGCCTTCAGAGCAGACAGTGCTACCTGTCGAAGCAGATCTCTTGTTGGGTCCCGATAGCTCCTCAGAGATGGATTCATACACAGATGACCAGTCCTATTCCCCCACTGAGGTGTATGCTCTAACTTGGCATGGTTATACTGCTCATATCATGCATACGGTGTCTTGCATTGCATAGTTTAGACATCATATAGACAATATTCAACACCATGTTCTTAGTTCAGACATCATATCGAATGCCCTCTGTTTAGCATATAAATCACATATGTGAATTAAATGATGCGATCCTGATTACTTAGATAACATGTAGGTGAATTATGTCATGCGATCCTGTTTAGTTATTCATCATATCTTTGAATTATGTTATGCTATGCTATCCAGTTTAGATAGACATCATATATGTGAAATTATGTCATGCTATCCATTTTAGTTAAACAACATACATTTCAATTATTTCATGCCCTCTTTTTTCCACGTTATCTATTGCATCTGTCTCTCATACAATGTCTGTACATTCAACAATGTTTCCTGTTTATCAGCCATTTGAATTGGAGAGGGTGATACCAGTATCTAGCGGACTAAAAACACGGTCTTCAAATAAAACAGTGCTACCACTTGGTGGAGATAGCACCCCGGCTGTACATGCACAAGAACCAGCCATACCACACATAACCCAAACTCTCGCAGATTGTACCCCTACTGCGATGGACAGAGAACCAGCTTCACCCAATCTAACCCCAACCCCAGCCGATAGTAACCCAGTTCCTGTTGACACATCACCATCTCCACCATAGAGCTCCCAAACAAGAGCAGTTAGTAAGGCAGCTCCAGTGCCCAAAGGGCTAGTACTATCACGGCGAACCCCAACTCCACCAGTTAGTACGCCTATTCCTGTGGAGGAAGCACAACCAGCTAGTCGTAGTTTAGCATCTATCGCATTTGATGTTGTTAAATCGTATGTGCGTATCTTCCCATCTTGGAAATATTATACTAAAGACGAAGGAAAATGCCAATTGCAGATGTTTGTCGAGGAGTTATGTGTAAGTAATGTTATTCATGGCAATTACTTTGCTTCGTCCCATGCATCCTACCTCCATGATGGTTATAATACAGCAAATTTTCCCATTTTTCTCTATAGAGAAGGACCGATTTGGAAACTCAGGATGAGGTAACCTGTGCTAATACCTCTGCTATCTTCAAGAATGCTTGGTGGTAGTATCGGAATTACCTGAAGAAAACGTACTTCACCGGCAAAGAAACTCATCAAATTCCCTTATGTTCTCCTCAGACACATTTACTGGACGATGACTGGGAACGCCTTGTTCTGTACTGGTCCCGAACCAAGAATGTGGTAAGGTCTATGAGCTCATTTTCTATTTTTAAGTATTATATTCTTGCGTCTTACTGTACTCTGTTCATGTAGAACAAGTGCCTAAACCGGAAGAACAACTGTTCTAATTTAAGATTCCATTGCTATCATAGTTCAAAAAAGCGCCAGGCGCTAATTGTGCGTTTTGCCACCGCCTTGCGCTTTACTGACCAAAGCGCATGCTTATGCGCAGTTATACACAGATTATGCGTAGTTATGCGCAATGCGTTTTGCCAACGCCTAGAGCCTACGCGCGCTTAAGTACTCGCTTAGGCACGCCTTTTTTAACTATGATTGCTTTGCTGTTGTATCACTGTATTTACTCATACAAACTTATTTTTAAATTGAAGGATCCAATCAAAACTCCAATGGCACAACAAGTATGTTCACGCATGTTTCTTTAATAGGTTTGCTCTTATCAATAGCTCTGTTGATTTCAATTTCAATTGTGTATACAGTTGACTTTCATATCATGCACATTACTAGCATCACAAAAGAGCCAATAGTGTTGTTGTACATGTAGACCCGTGGTACCCATCTGAAATCTTGTTGTGCCGTGTAGTTTCCCACGCTTTGTATTCTTTCACTGCTGCTTTGTCTTGAACTGATATGATTTGAACCGTGTCTCTATTTTGATTTGGCAAGACAATGCAGTGACCATAGGACATAGATATATGTTTGTTTGATGCTTTTATTATGTACTAGTACATGGCAATAGAAGACTTGGTAGTTTAATCCTATCCACCTTACTACTGAACTGGTTCACCGAAATGAGTTTCATATACTAGTACATGCTAAACTTGTTATGTGTCTGCTTGTTTCTTCTTTTAGAATGCTGAAAGAATATTGCGGAAGAGTGCCTTATTAAGCAATGGTAAAGGAAGTAATGCAGATAAGGTTCAGGACAGTGGCACATCCTTGTTGGTCTCCAACAAAGCTGATAAAACAGCTAAGGAAGACTATCTTGAAGACAACGAGACAACCCAAAGTCCTGTCTTGGTTTACTGTTCGAGTTACTCGCCACTACCGCTTGCACAAGCTATTCAAACTCACTATCTGAATCAGTTCGGTTTCTTGAGTCTCAACTACAAGCTGAAAGACATCGATCAGCTGTGCCGCGGAAGGACTGCGGAAGTCCCTGGAGCATTCAGATGCATACTTTCTGGTGCAACAGAAAGCATTGGAGGATTTTAGCGCCAAACAGGACAAAGCTAATCAGCTTGCTAAGCTTATTACCATCATGGTGGATACCCAAGATAACGTTTCTTGAGCTCTTCTGGAGTTGTTTCAGTTATGCTCCTGTTTTGTTGCCGTGTTTATTTGCACTGGTGGCCAATTTTGACGGCCAGTGTATGTAATGTGCTGCTTTGTTCCCTATATTTGCACTGGTGGCGAACTTTGATGCCCAGTGGATGTAATATGTGTAATAGGGGTAATAGGCTAGCGTTAATTGCTTGCTTATTTATTTCCTTATTGTCTTGTTTAGTTGTTTACTTGTAGTCACTGCAGTTCTTTTTCTGTTTTTTTTCTAGTGGCCACAATAGCCTATTTTTGGTAACTAGGCCAAAATAATCATGGCAACACACGGACTGTTGTAACCATGGGCCTCCTGCAGGCCGTATGATCCATGGGCCTTCGTCCGGCCGTAGGATCCATTGGCCTTCTATACGGGCCGTAGGATCCATCGACCTTCTATACGGGCCTTAGGGTCCATGGGACTTCTACGGGCCTTAGGGTCCATGGGCCTTCTACAGGTCATACGATCCATGGGCCTTCTACGGGCCGTACTATCCATGGGCCTCATACGAGCCGTAGGATCTATGGGCCTTCTACGGGGCGTATTATCATTTCGCCAATCATGGGTCGTACTATTCATGGACCATAACGGGTCGTTAATAGGCCGTATTTGATAACTCTATGAAAACAGCCCAACAGGTTTTTTTGACATGAAAACGGCCCAACGTATTAACGGTCCGCAAACGGGCCGACTGTAACGACGGGCTGAATTTGGCCCACAAGCAGAAAATAACAGTAACGGGCCGTATGTAACCGAATGCTGCAAATGGCCCAAGAATCAATGGGCCCGGAGAAGGCTGAAAGATAACTTGGGCTGGAAACGGCCCAATGGAATAACGGGCCGTTAATGGGTATAAAGTGATTCACTGATCATTACGGGCCACTTTCACCACGGGCCGTTAATGGGCCAAGAGTTACAAAGGTCCTCATATGGGCCGAAAGAAGTCATGGGCGACACATGGGCCGGAAGTTAAAACGGGCTAAATCATATTGGACGGCCCAGATGACGCTACTGGGCCTAATTCAGATAGGGCGTAATGGGCCCTGGGTTAGTGGGCTGTAAATGGGCTATATGCAAATATGCCGTTAATAGGCTTTCATTGGGCCGGCCCGCCACCTTTTAACCAACTCAAACGGGCCGGCCTTTTCACAAGAATGGGCCTCTGTTAGGCCGTGCCACGTGTCACCGTATCATAGGTGCCTTCGGTCCAATGAGCGGATGACATCTGTCCCAACAATGAGCCGACACGTGTTTCCTCCAGCCAATGATGATTTTACACGTGGAAAATCCCCATTGGTCGGGGCTATTAACGGGTTATCGAATCCAAAACCCGACCCGATAGCTTAACGGCGTTCCGTTATGGTGGATGCCATGTGTCGGTCACCCTTGACGAAAGCACTTCTGTGACGCGTGATTTATCGTCATGGAAGTGGGCACTTCCGTGATGGTAATTTTGGTAATGTCATGGAACAGTTCTACGACAGCACATGTAGGACTATCTTGATTCTGTCATAAATTTGTCATGGATGTACATGCATGACAAAAAACGCGACCTACTGTGACAAACATGTATCATAACGGAAGTGTATTTTTTTGTAGTGAGGGCACCCATACAAAGGGTTCCCACTCCCATAGAACTAGCCACTTCCCTAGAGAAGGAGAGAGCTAGCCTTGCCTTCTCCTACCTCTAGCACACGGCTCAAGGAGCACCATTGTATCACTTGAGCCTTAGTGATCATGCGGATACCCGGCAGAGCAGGAGTAGGGGTATTATCTCCATGGAGATCCCCCAACCTAGGTAAAGTTTGCAGGCGTACGTGTCTACGCCTCATCCCGCTTCCAGGCACCGGCGACGTTCTACTCGCTCCCACCATGATAAGCCATCCGTTGGCATATGTCGCACCCAACCCTCGACAATGATTGCTTTACTATTTGTTTCCCACCCAAGATGAACAACATAGGCATACCCTCGGTGAACCAGATATTAGAAAGAGATACTATTTATTGCTACCTCGATATGTGCCCCACAACTAATTTATAACTCAAGTTTGAACATTAATTTGGACCTGACTTGGAGTCTAAGAGGTGAACATGACGATAAACTAGTGGGTAATTTTAAGCAATGCATAACATAGCAGAAACAAAAGAGTGCGACCTCTCTTGTGGACCTGTGTACTCCCCAGGTTCATCTTCCGAGTCAATGATGGTGATGCCGTTGCAGTGGGTGCCGGCGGCAGGGAAGGAGATCTGAGGCGGCAAAACACGGTCAGGAGTAGTGATGTCTGGCTTGGTGGATGCTTTTGTCGATGGAGCAGCTCAGGTGAGGTGGACGACGTCGCGGTAGGAGCTGGACAAACCACACATAGTTCCCTTCGACACCTACCTGTAACTGAAGTAATTTTGTAAGGGCTCATTTGGCTTGCATGATTCTATAAACGCAGGGATAGGAAAAACACCGGTATAGGATAGTAATGCACATGGTAAACAAAGCATTTGTAAACACATGATTTCTATCAACTTGGGTCTTTGGTTCACAGGAATGGGACGAGCAGAGGAATGCAAAGAAACATGGCCAAAATAAAGTGAATCCATATGAAAGCGTGTACAGTTAGAATGTTATTTTGCCACTAGTGCACTTGGTCTTGTTTTCATGCATAGGATTTTTAAAAGTAGGTCCAGGTGGATGTTTTGCTCCATTCCTTTCAACAAAATGCATGAATAATTGAATAGTAGAGTGCCATAGGAAGATCCCCTATTGCTATGTTTTTCTCTTGAACCAAAATAGCCCTAATGGATTGACATGAATGTAGAGTAATAAGTGATGCAACAAGTGTACAACCTCTTTGCCGTAGCCGTGTCGACCTCAACATCATTGGGTTGGTCGGTGAAGAAGTTGAGGCAGAGGTGGTTGTCGGAGGTGTGGAGCAAGATTTGAGGAATCTGTAGATGGCGTCCAGGGCACTGCTCTGTTGTGATGGATCGTTCTGTCATTGGAGTAGCTCCGGTGAGCTGTAAGACGTCAAGGCTGAAGCAGCACAAGACAAACATCGTTAATCTCAAGTGGGATTATAATAGTATCTCCAATAGATGATGTAAAATAGATGTAAAATTTACATCACCAAAAACCACTTGACTACAACAGATGAGATAAAAACTGTTGACTCAGAACTTAACTATCAAAACTAAAATTTACTGTGGAATCTGAATGTTACTGTCTAAACCGAACGCAATGGTAGCAGAGAGGTACTTGACATGTAGTTTAGGGAGGGCATGTAGTTCATCTTCAACCTGCACCCCCTGAGCCACCAGCCACCGCCGCACAAAATTTATATGGCTGCATCTACCTACTGTCAGCTAACCTCATTGTGCTCCAGGTATTGCTACATTCGTAACTAGGTACAATGACCACCACAAGATGAAATAAGCTTATCCGTACGTTGACTTGCTGATTGCAGTGCAGAACGATCCTATCATGTGTGGAGGAGGAAACAAGAAGTGCAGCCGAAGGTGGAAATCAACCAAGGACTTATGAAATTATATATAATCTTCCTCAGGTAGGTCAGTATCCCCTTCGTCCAGATGATCGTGTTTTGTCATGCCGAGCTATTGATATGTGCTACTGTTTTGCAACACCGTTTAAGTATAGCTATTGTTTTCCTATCTTTTCAGATTTAGGACAATGAAGATGATTTCAGGGGAACTGCACAATATGGACTCATGTTGAGTCATCTCTATTGCCTCATGTGTTTTCTACAAATGTGTCAGCATCAATTGCAAGATGAGGTAGCTAGCTAGCTGTGGAGTTGCCCACATACTCAAAGTGCTCGCAACATTGAGAAGAAACAAGCATGCCCAAGAAATTAATGCGTGCACAGGGAGGCCCTTTGCTCAGAGAAGCATCGACCGATTTTCTTTATTTCCACACTTTCTCACAACTTTGTATTGGTTATAGTATGGTGAATCATTGAGATGCATAAACATGCTGAACTTTTGTTCTTCTGAATGTTAGTATGCATACCGTATCTTCTAAAGCTTAGTTTAATGTGAATGTCTGCATACAGTACTGCATCATCTAATTTGGTGGATGCCAAGTTGAAATAGGTTACCGATGAGTAGCCATAAGCTGGAGGCGTCTCTTTTTTCTTTCAAATGGGAAATAAGCTGGAGAGTGTCTCGGGCTGCCTCTAGCACAAGGCCCTCCAGTACGAAACACGGGCAGCCGTCTAGGCCGATACAAAAGCCTATCCATCTTAAAGCCCATTTGTTTTTGTTTTTTGCGAGGAGAAGCCCATATTTCTAGAAGAGGCGGCAATCCCAGAAAAACCCTCCTTCCTCCTCGCTTCCACTTATACTCCCTCCGTCCGGGTTTATTAGGCCCATGAGCCAATTGCTAAGACCAACAAGATGCACACAGAGAATATAAATCTCCTTAATTCACTCCATAACCACCCTATTAAATAGGCCTAGTAACAAACCAGGCGCATGCAGTGGCCGGAGGGCACATGCATCCTGCATGCATGGCCAGTCAGCCAAGTCCATCACTACAAAAAAAGACACAACCGTGACATTTTGGGCTGAACGAATTTTTTTTCTGTCATACATATGACACTTCTATGACAATAATTGTGACAAAACCCTGTATCATCATAGATGTGGTGGGCTCCTACTTCTATGACAAAAAATCATGACAGAAAATGGGCTTTTAGTCCTGGGCGGGACGGAGACGCAACTGCATGACATTCTTTGGGCCGTCCATGATGGAAAAAACCATGGTAGAAGCGAGGGCGAGGAAAATTTTGGGGAGTTCCCGGTTACGGTGGGAGGTCGGGGGCCGAGCGATGCGCGTTTCTCTTGTACACGTACGCGCGTGTGTGCGAGGCATTGGCTCTAACAGAACCCGAACGAGGCGTTGGGCTCTAACTGAACCCGAGCGATTGCACTGCAGGCTACGTGTTACTGAACCCGAGCGATCGATCGATGGCTGTTAACTGAACCTGATCGAGCGATTCCTTCGCTACTGCTGCTAACTGAAGCCGATCGATGCTGCCTCTCTAGATGAACATTGAG
>NC_057798.1:71018041-71030318 GCF_018294505.1 Triticum aestivum
GTGGAGGGCTGATTGAACAGTAGACGGTGGAGGGGTGCCCGTGGAGGGGTGGTTGAACAGTAGCCGGTGGAGTAGCGCGCGGTGGAGGCTGGACGAACAAGAGCCCGTGGAGGCTGGAGGAGGTCGATGGTAGCCTGTGGAGGCTAGAGGAGGTCGACGGTGGAGATGAACAGTATCCCGTGGAGTCCCGTTTTGTGGTACGCCACACCCCTCCCGATGAACAGGACCCCCGTTTTGACCGTAGCGCTCCAACACAAGTCTGTTTCGTCCGTTTTGCGGTACGCCACACCCCTCCCCATCAACAGGACCCCGTTTCGACCGTAGGAGGTCCGTTTCCTCCGTTTTGTGATACGCCAGACCCCTCCCGATGAACAGGATCCTGTTTCGAATGTGGCCAGGCCTCGTTTCCATCGCCTGTTCCGTCCAAGCCCTCCCGATGATAACGACGACGCATTCCGTTCCGACCTAGCCGGTTGGCTCCCCATGAACACGACGACGATGCTGTTTCTCCATTCCGACCCAGCCATGTACATGAGCCCTGGCCGTATGTATGCGCGAATAGGCGTTGAAGACACCGCCTGTATGTACGTACGTGGCCATATTTTCTTTCTTGCACCCTGGCAATTGTACGTATGTGTACATGCTACATGCGCGCCTCTACTATGACACGTGAGCGCCTCTACTACGACACATGCGCGCCTCTACATCCACAAGTATGTACGTACACGTTCGCGACCAGAATGACAATACTACGTACGCTTCGACCAGGTGGGTCCCGACTGTCAGGCAATTCCTTGCGTGCGAAGATGTAGCTGGTGGGTCCCAGCAGTCAGGGGGTGAATGTTTTTTTGCCCGGACGCACTTCCTTGCGTGCGAAGATGTAGCTGGTGGGTCCCAGCAGTCAGGGGGAAACACTTTTTTCACGAAATACGGTGGCCCGTCCGGTGAGTCCCCGCTGTGAGGTGGAGGAATAATTATTTTGCGCGTAATAAGGAGGCACTTCCTTGCTGCGGCAGTGGACCCAGCTATCAGCCTCTCCATGTACAGTCCACGTCCAATGGAAGCCGTTCCTTGACCACGTTGACCACGCCGTGCCGAGAGCACCAGGGCGGTAGACAACGGCGAAGCCTACGAAGGGGACGACACGGAGCCGGGGAAGATGCAATAGTGGATGCCCACGCGTAGAGAAGTGCGAGGGTTCACTGGTTCGCTGCGGTGTGAGGCTACCATCACCGCAGAATAACACGGGGTGTGGGTGAGTAGAGGGATGGCCTGCCCAGCGGTGGGAGTAGTAGGGGGCAGTGAGGACTCCGCCGCATCGCAGCCGACCACGGGAGGCAGGAGCACGAGGCACGACCGGTGCTGGTTTGGGCGGCTGGAGCAAGAAGATCAGAGGTTGAAGAAGCACTACGACTGTAGGATGGACATTGTACGGTCACTGGAGCTAGAATCTTGCATATTGACTAACTTGACAAAGCCCTCCATCCCCTCAACTTAGTAGGCCCACAAGTCAGCCTGCCACTATACTGCGTCCCAGCTAACTGGGGGAGTATTCATTTTTTTGTGCATAATAAGGAGGCACTTCCTTGCGTGCGAAGATATAGCTGGTGGGTCCGAGCTGTCAGTGGCGGTAACATTTTTTTCACGAAATATAGAGGCCCTTTTGGTGGGTCCTTCATGTCAGGTGGACTAATCATTATTTTGTGCGTAATAACGAGGCATTTCCTTGCGGGCGGCCGTGGACCCAGCTGTCGGCCTCTCCATGTACAGTCCACTTCTGATGCATGTCGCGCATTAACCATGTTGACCAGGCCACGCCGAGAGCACCAGGGCGGTGGACAACGGTGAGGCCTAGGAAGGGAATGACACGGAGGTAGGGAAGACCCGGCAGTTCTTTCCCACACAGAGGGGAGTACGACTGTACGAGGGTTTACTGGTTCGTCTGCCATCCTTGGAGAATAACAGCAGGTGTGGGTGAGTAGAGGGATGGCTAGGCCAGCGATGGGAGTACGATGGGGCGGTGAGGCCTGCGCGGCAGCATAGCCGGCCGCGGGAAGGAGGGAGCACGCAGTCCCGCCGACGCTTGTTTGAGCGGCTGGAGCAGGAAGAGCAGAGATTGAAGAAGCACGACAGCCGTTGGATGGACATCGTACGGTCCCTGGAGCTAGAATCGTTCATATTGACTAAGTTGACAAAGCCCTCTGTCCCCGTCAACTTAGTAGACCCACAAGTCAGCCTACCACCATGGTGGGTCCCAGCTAGCACAGGGAGTATTCCTTTTTTGTGAGTAATAAGGAGGCACTTCTGGTGGGTCCGAGCTGACAACGGGGGGAATGTTTTTTTCATGAAATACGGCGGTCCGTCCGGTGGGTCCCAGCAGTCAGGGGGAAACATTTTTTTCACGAAATACGGTGGCCCGTCTGATGGGTCCCAGCAGTCAGGGGGAAATGTTTTTTCACGAAATACTGGTGGCCCGTCCGGTGGGTCCCTAATGTCAGGTGGAGGAATAATTATTTTTCACCTAATAAGGAGGCACTTCCTTGCGGCTGCCGTGGACCCAGCTGTGAGCCTCTTCACGTACAGTACTGTTCTGATGGAAGTCGGTCGTTGACCACATTGATCACGCCACGCCGAGAGCATGACGATGATGGACGACGGCGAAGCCTAGGAAGGGGACGACGCGAAGCCGGGGAAGACGTGGCTTTGGATGCCCACGCGGAGAGGAGTACGAGGGTTCACTGGTTCGACTGTGGTGTGAGACTGCCGTCGCCGCAGAATAACAGGGGGAGTGGATGAGTTGAGGGATGGCCTGGCCAGCGGTGGGAGTAGTATGGGGGCGGTGAGGCCTCCGCGGTAGCACAGCCGGCCACGGGAGGCAGGAGCATGCGGCACGACCTGCGATGCTTTGGGCAGCTGAAGCAAGAAGACCAGAGGTTGAAGAAGCACTACGGCCGTTGGATGGACATCGTTGACCACACCGCGCTGAGAGCACCAGGGCGGTGGACGACGGCGCGGCCTACGAAGGGAATGACACGGAGCCAGGGAAGACATGACAGTGGTTGCCCACGCGATGGAGAGTACGAGGGTTGACTGGTTCGGCTGCCGTCGCCGGAAAATAACAGGAGGTGTGGGTGAGTAGAGGGATAGACAGGCCAGGGATGCGAGTATGATGGGGCCGTGAGGCCTGCCCGGCAGCACAACCGTCCACGGGAGGCAGGAGCAGGCGGTTCCGACGGCGCTGGTTTTGGCGGCTGGGGCAGGAAGATCAGAGACCAAAGAAGCACGATTGCCGTTAGATTGACATCTAACGGTCTGACGCTGGTAGAGTCGATTGTTGACTAAGTTTCTTTTTTGAGAAACCTTGTGTACGCATGAACTTAGTAGGCCCACAAGTCAGCCTCCAAATCTATGGCAGACAACATAAAGCCCATTTGCTATTTTTTATAATTCGCATCCCATTTGCTAATTCTTAAGTAATTTATTATATCGCATTTTCTACCCAGGACCACGGTCAAAAAGTTCAACCTTATTTTGCATATTTTGGTGGAGTCCGAACTGTTGTAATCCTGAAATGATAAACAATTTTTTAAGAACTTATTGATTTGCCAAAAAAATCGTTTTGTTTTTGTAAGCAAATAAGACGTGGGACAATTGAGTTGGTTTAATGGAAAACCAGTGGTAAAAAAATCAGTGCTGGGTGGGAAAAAACAACAAAAATAAGGATGTAAATATGAAAAGGGAATTTTATGTGTTTTCAATATAATGATACGTGTATATGAACTAGTAAAACTATAGGTAGAGATTAGAAAACAGATGTAGGACATGCATTTCAAGAGGAAAATAGAACTGGGCTGTGTGTTTGATTCAGTAAAAAAACTGCATGCGGATGTTGTAAGACAAAATATAACTAATGCTGGCGGGCCAGAGGCCAGTAGATACCTGCTGGATGTTTGTGCCCCGTTGTCGTCATGGGCTGGGCCTGTTAAAAACAAAACCAACCCTGGGCAGTCTACAGCCCAGTTGAAACTTGCTCGACCTGAAAAAACAATATACGTGCTCAATAAACGAGAGAATTTTGCAAGTACAGACTGATAACTGGGATGCAGCAGGGATATTATTTTTTCATCGTGATAATAAGTGCATGCACTTGTTTCAAAAAAATTGGAGAACTGGGAATTCGAACGGCAGGTGCTTATGCTACCCTTCAAATAAAAATTAGGTGCCTGATAATTCCTTTCGAAACAAATGATTCAGCTTTATATCCACGTCGACCCTCGGCATGATGGTTGGAAGCAAATGCAAGTTCATACCAAAAGATCATTAACAACAATACCAACTTGCGGACGACAAGGTAGTACAACTACCAATACTAAACTAACTTATAATCTTTGTACTCCTGGCCCTAGTGTTCGTGTGGTAGAAAATCTTGCAGAGGACCAGCGCCCACTCTTTCTCTTGCTCCAAGTGCCCGAGGTGGTACTGGTGCATCACCCAGTTGGTCCTATGCTGGTCGAAGTTCTTGTTGGTGTGCAGCACCACAACCTTTTTTGCTGCCCGTCTGCCGGCCATTGACCATCACCGGCAAGGTATTGCCGGTCTTGTGCCACATCACGTGCATGCCGCACTCCAACTCTATCTTCCGACGCGTCCATGTGCCCCTTTTGAACACCGTGGAATTGCGCTGGAAGAAATGCTTACTTAGGCCACTTAGTGTGATACCTGTAGTATTGTGGAATACAGGTTTTAGTGTACGTAGTTGGCATTTTCATAACATCTTTGGCATGTTGCAGTCACTTGTTTCACTTTTTATTAACTGTCAAATTGTAATTGCTTCACCAGATCTGTGTCTAAAAAGAAAAATAGAGCTATAAACAAAGGAATAAGTTTGTGCAAGTAGACGGCCGATCGGTGTCTTACCTGGAAGTTTCTCAGGTTGGGTGTAGCATATGCCGTTCTCGCTATCGATGGTTGGTATGAACAAATCGATGAGAGACTGAAATCTCGCCCTCCACTACGCGCCGCACTCCTCCTTCCCCAGCGCCGACCACCTCTCTCCACCACGCGCCACACTCCTCCTTCCCCGACACCGACCGCCTCCCTCCTCCTTCCCCGGTGCTGGTCACCTCCCTCCACCATGCTCCACTCCCCTCCTTCTCCAGCACCGGCCACCTACCTAAATCATGCAGATCCACGCCATCCCCGCACTCCTCCTTCATCCTGCTGGCAGATCTCGTGGCGCCGCGCTCTGGCAGCCGGTGATGCTTCCCCGCCACCACTCTGCCTCCTTCCCTGATGGGGCAACATCGCCGCGCGTACAAGAAGTTCGTCACCACCACCTCAGGCAGTTCAATGTCGATGTCATGGATGCGCCCCGCTCCAACACCATGGCTTGGGCTGCAGTGGCAAACAATGGAGCCTGCAGGGGGAGCCGTGGGGTCGAGGACGTACAGTTCGACAGTTCAACTGCTTGCTCGGCCGCCGGTCAATCAAGGAGGTGAGTGCAGGCCACCTCCGTGCGCTTCCAGGGATGCTGCTGTCTAGTACATCCCCCTCTCTGATTGATCTTGCATGATTTCTGTAGCTTGTCATTCCCTACCGTGCAACCATCAAGCGTGTGCTAATTGTGACTGAGGTTGCACTGCTCACGACAGGTCTCGGCATTTGAAACAATTAGCAGCAATACAGAGAGCAGTTTCACACTAGAGGTAAATGATATTGCCTCTATGAGACAATTATCATGCAAACAATTAGCAAAGAAGATTAATAGTTTATTTATGTGTTTATTCTGCTCTACCCAATACTGTAAAAATGCATGAGTCCAATGCCATGTGGCCTAGCTGACCGAATTAGCATGCAAGCTTCTCCTTTCCTCTATTGTCAGTTCAATTTTATCTAATATGTATATTCTGAAGATGATGAGAGAATGGTCTGGTGGGGTGATGCATGTTTCTTTGCTTGTTATCATGATATATAAAAAGATTCTGGTAGCTCTAGTACCTATACTACAACAGTCCATTGACAAAAAATATATCAGTTCAATACATAATTGGGAAAAATTTCAATACTAAGTGTTCTCTGCCTATCCTTACATCAGCTAGTCTTCACCATGTCTAGATAGTGCCTAGAAGAAGTTAACTCGTGCACTTCCATAAAACTATGCACTGATAAATCAGAACTTGTGTATTTCCATAAAATTATGTAAGTTCCATGTGTGTGTGCTCCTACAAATCTGAAATATTTTTCCAATCATACTAGTACTGATGCAATCACCTAAAAAGGTTGAAGAAAAATTCTGTAAGTTTGAGCACTCACTATTGTCAGAATGTCAGAGCTAGTGTAATCCCTGTTGAGTTGCTGCTCTTCTGAATTTTAGTTCCCACACCCAAGTTTGGTGGTTCGGATATTTATTTTCAACATGTAAGTCTAGTAAGAGGAGCCGTGAGGTCGAGGACCTCCCTGTCGGCAGTACAACTGCTAGCTTCGCCGCCGGTCGCTTAAGGAGCTAAGTACAGGCCACCCCATGCTCTACCCTAGATCCTGCTGTCTTGTGCCTCACTGATTCTCCCTCTCTGATCGATCTCGCATCGTTTATGTACCTTTCATTCCCTATTATGCAAGTATCGATGGACTTTAGTTCTGAACCCTTTTTCTGAACTTACTATTGTATTTATGTTACCTTATCATCCCATCAGCCTTATGATTTAGACTAAATTTCAGCCATGATTTAGACTTTCTTTTTGCAATAAATAGTTCACTATCTCAGTACAACTAGTTGACCCTCTCGGTTCAACTATTATTGGGGGTGCCAAAACTAGATGCTTGACTTCCTTACTATTATCACTAGTGCTTTGTTCAGAGTACTGTTGGTAGTGCATGCACCGGACGATAGTTGGTAGTTACGGCTGATGCACATTTTTTCTCTAATGTTTGTTGTAGCCTGAAAGTCTGCTTCTTGCTTAGCTACTGGTTGTGCGTGCGCATTGGTGCGTTGCTGCTGTAGGGTGATGTGAGTGAGATAGAGAGAGATAGCAAATGAAATGATCTTCCACATGTACTATCTCATGACACTGAAGAACGTTCAACTATGTTTCATCTCTGAACTTAAACTCATTTGTTCTTGGAGCTAAAATTCCTAGAGCTTCAGTCCAACTTTTGGTGATTCTTGTACTTATTGTTCAGAAACCAATGGTGAAAATTTCTAAATGCAGCAATGGCATGCTCGCAGCCCGCCGAGACTGAATCATTCGACACTACTTCTCTGTGCAGTGTGGCTCGATGTGCAGCCCGCCGGCTCCGTCGTGTACATCCAGACAAGACGCTATGGTGTAGAATTTAATGCATGAAGTAAGCCCATCAATTCGGTTTCATTTTTTGAATTTCTTTTGAACTTGTTGTCACTTAACTTTTACATGTATCTAGTTATGGTAGTACTAACCAGATCAAACAACTTCGTTTTTTATCAAATTCTAGAACTTTTACATATTTGTACTGCTGCTGCTCCATACTCGTATTTGCTATTTCTTCTTATGTGGGCACTAAACTTCTAATACTATTCACGATCCAGCTTCTAGTTTTTGCTCCATCATATACTTCACTTATAGAAAAAAGGCTGGTTTATATAAATAGGACAAAGATGTTTGCTTGCTTTCCAGAAATGAAATGGTTGGACATGTATCGACGATGTAAATAAAGCTCTTCTCTTGTGTTTGAAAATAAAATCACACTAGTACGTGGTGGAAGTTTGTATCAGTCCAGAGAAAAAAGAAACAAAGTTCAGAAAGAAAAATCATGAGTTCACCTTCCATAAAGTTTTTAAGTACAAAGATATCACCTTGATGTGGTATGTAAATATGTATTGCAAATTTGCAATTGAGGAATGGGGTGTGTGTTGTAGTCTCTGCCTATAGAGTCAATATGTGTTTTTGTAGTGCTGGTAGTTGTAGTCTCCCACGGTCTCTGCTGTCATCAAGGGTGCATGTGTGCCATCCTCAGTCCAACCCCATGGCATAAGGGTGGTCGACTTCGTCGCGACCAGCAGTCCATGGCTTTCGAGTTTCCCAAGAGGCTTCCTGGAGGTTCAAAACCTTTCAGTTCATCTTTGAAAGTTTTTTAGTTCATCTTATCCAAAGCAAAAAGAAAACAAAGTGTGTCTAGTTTCATCATTTTTGTCTGCTTGAAAAAACACATACTAACATACATCGTCACAATGGCCAGCCAGCGTAACTCGACTGCTCATCATCATTAGTTCAAATCATTTGGAGTTGTGTTACATGTACATACAGTACATACATCTGACCAGTGACTTGTGTCTCGTTATAGGTTTACAGGAAAAAAAACATTCCAAGTCTCGTTATAGATGCAAACATACAGCAACAGTCCATCTTCAAAATTATTTGACCACTGTCGTTGGCTGTTCTTCTTGGACATCTCCTAAAGTTCAGCTTTTGTCATCTCATTCTTGTATCTATACGTATGTTTAATCGTTGCTCGCTTGAGATCTCTAACAACGATCTCTAAATATTTTCTTGATCACTAAACATGCCCAATTTTAGCATGTTTCCTGAAAATTTTAGCATGCTTTATGTTTTCATCGACAAGTTCACACACTACTGTCTCGGACGTTCAAACATTTGTTTCCCTGATGTTCAGATATTATCGTCTAGGAATACATCAGCAGGGAAGGTCGCTGCTTCAGGAGTAGCAGCGCGCCCCTGTTGACGCTACAAGGGGAGGTAGAGGTGGGGTGAGACACTGCGATGGTCGCATTCCGGGAGGTCCGTCAGAGCTTAAGAAAGGTGAGGCGGCGCTCGATCGATTTGTTCTCTGGGAATGCAGGTTTAGCAGATGAGTTGATCTTCTTGTTGAAGTTTATTTCGAAGTGATGCGTGTAGTTCTCGTATGCTGATGCTGCTAGCTTTTGTGCCTCATTCAGTTCAATTTATTATTTGTGTTCAGTACAAATCTTATTCAAGTTTTAATGTTTGAAACTCAGTAATGCAATTCTATGTAGAAAAATATGACTGTTCACCTTTCTCTCAAAAATCTTAAATTTCCGGTTAGTAGTTCACCTTTGCCAAATTCTGTAATTCTGTAGATTAGCATTGTTAAATTCTGCAGTCAACTGGTTAGTAGTTCACCTTTTCTAAATTCTTCAGTTCTTTGGTTAGAAAACTAGTGGCTCGCCTTGCGAAAAACTGTAGCAGTCTACAATTACTTTAATTTGTTTTAGAATAAAAGCCAATTTTTATAGACATGAGGAGTATAAACAATTGCTCTAGAGCAGTACACACATTTAAACTTTCATATAGTTACAAAACCTGAATTCTCTTTCCCAAAAACCTAAAAAAATCAATTTATATATTGATAGCTGTCCTAGTGCTTATGTTACAAAAAAATCAATTTTATTTTTGATAAAAGTTGAATAAAATGAACATTAGATTGAAAAGTTTGTGCTTTGGAATTTTGGTGGTTTCTTGACTCCGAACTTTCTGGTAAGTTCAAAGAGAATAAATATATAGCCGGCTCCCTGTGCAGCTATGGAGTCCGTCCTGGCTGATCTGCTCTGGCCGTTCAACTTTGCATCTTCCGGCCTCTCAACCAACGGAGCTCGACGAAGAGCACCCCGGTCTCGCTTGTGTGTGGAGTTCTGAGCATCTTCTACCGCTGTGTTCTGCTCTCTTCTATTTGTGTATTTACTCTCGACTCGCCGGGGTGGAGCTACTCCGCCTCTAGCCGTCGATCCATAGTTCATTGTCAGTACAGGCTCTGAAGCTGCCCAGTACATGTTGGGGGACATTTCTGGAATCACGTATACTTCTTGCAACTGTAATTTTGATTGCATAGCAGTATAGTTTAGGTGTCTCTGAAGTTTTGATTCACAGCAGTACAATTTAGTCCCCAGCTGCCATGATTCTACAAACCATTGTGCTACCAAAAAGATGGTGCTTTGTTGCTACTAATTGTGGGGAAAATGCAGTGAAATAGGGCCAGTACAAGCAGATGGTGCTTTGTTCTGTAGGCTGCCACTGTTCTGCCTGTCTGGTAATAGCGGCGGTGAGATGAACACCGTGCCCGCACCTGTGTGACATGAAGCGGAGGCATCACTATGGCCGCATACTGAGTGTTGGGACTGCAACAATTCCCAAGGTCCAAAGCGTAGAGGATGTGCTTGTGAGCTGTGATGTTCAATTTGAATTAAAAAATAAATGATCAGTTCGAACAAGAAAAAATTGTTAGCTTGAATTTAAAACAAGAAAGAGAGAACCGTTTCTAATAAATAGAAATGCGGAAGTGTGAAGTGCAAATAATGACATGTCCAATGTTTCAACAACGATTTAAGGCAAAAATCCAGGAAATTCAAAAAACCCACTCATATGTTAAAAGTTCAAGTTGCAAAACAAGAGAAGTACAAAACACCATTGCAAAAGAAGAGTTAAAAAAATAAACACACAAAACATATTTTTGAAAAAATATCATTCAGTTCAACGATATAAACCATACAAGTTCAAGGACGATGATAACATAAAATTTCTTATTACAGTTTATAATTCTTTAAAAAACTGAGTTGGTTCTAAATGTGTTTTCCTCACCACTTCTAAAAATCCTAGAGCATCCGCCCAACTTTGTATCAGGATATACTATGTTGCTTCTTCGATATATGTATGGTTTTGTACTGACTGCTCTCTCCAACCTATTTTGGTTGATGTTCACGAATTGACAAAAAATGTATGGGAAATGTTCTACTATTACTAGCATATAAGTACAGAAAAAAAGTTCAACATGATGTCCCAGATAAGTTTGAAAAAAAGAAGAAACAAAAAAACCATCCAAATTCAAAAAATGGTAAAAGTTCAAGCGGTAAAATGAGAGAAGTCCAGAATATCGTCGCAAAACAATGTTAACTTCAAAAGAAAATTGGAAATTTATACCGAAAATACAGAGTAAGTCTATTATGTGAAAACACGCTCAGTACAAAACCATACATACATCCGTTCAAGTACTCTTTTTCCCAAACATATATTCATCCATTCTATAAAGAAAAAATGGTTGAATTAAAAATATTGATTAGTACAAGTCAAAAATGGTGGTCCGTTCGGAATAAAAGAAATGACAGAAATTCAACTTGTAAAAGTTCAAGCAAAAAGAAACCCCATGCAATTCAAAAGAGAAAAATACAAGTCGTAAAATAAGAGAAGTCCAGAACATCGTTGTAAAAAAATGTTTAGTTCAAAAAAAGAATAAGAAAACATTTTTTTTAGAAAAAAATTTCATTCAGTTTGATGATATAAACCATGCAAGTACAGGGCGATGATACAATAAACCGTTGAAAACTCACGAGCAAAAATATTATCCAAAATATGCAAAGTCTAATTAGTGAAAACACAATTAGTACAAACCAATGCACACATGAGTTCAAGTACTCTTTTTTCGGAACCTCTCAAAATTACTCTCCGAAAAATGCATCAGTACAAACGCACAAGTAGATCAGTACAAGTACTCTGTTTTTTCTGACAGAAAAACAGCACGATGAGTCTCACCATAATCCAACTTACTCTTCAACGGTTGCGAATGTAAGAAAACATTCAACATGACTAAGTTTCGCATTTTTGATAGCTATCCAACGATATATTATTTGCCACATTTCGACAAACTTTTAAAAAAAATCATGTTCAAAATGAAATATGACCGTATTTGAATTCGTTTTTAAACCGTAAGGAATTAGAAAAACATTTCTATACGAAAAAGTTGCGCATTTTCCATAGCTTTCCAACGCCGTGTCATTTGCGTCAATCCTGCAAACCGTTTGCAAAAAATCGTGAAAATACGTTTCGCCCAGAATTTCATCATTTTTCAAATTACTTTTAAATCATATACAATTAGAAAAAACAATACATATATGGAAGATGCGGATTTTCACCAGCTTTCCAACACCATCTTATTTTCTCAATTCCGACAAACCGTTTGAAAATTGAGTCCAAAATACGATTCACGTTTTCGGTTTTGAAAAAAACGGTTTTTTCAAAACTGCTCTTAAACCATAATGATTTTGCAAAAACGTTCAATATACTTGAAATATGGTTGTCAAGAGCTTTCCAACAATATATTACACGCCCCGTTCTGACAAAATAGTTACAAAAAGTTTTTGAACTAAAGAAGACGATCTGTTAAACACAAGTTAAAGCATCAGTTCAACCGCTTCGAAAACATCAGTACAACCATCTAAAACCGTCAGTTCAAAAAAGGTAACAGAATAATATCCTGTTACGCGTAACAGAAT
>NC_057798.1:71030575-71033141 GCF_018294505.1 Triticum aestivum
CTGGGTTTTTTGGACTTTTTTTACCGTTCTTGTTAACACGACGCGTGTGATGGGGAGTTCTTACACTGGACATGCTCTTTTGTTAGGTATTTTGCACGTTTCGTTTACTTATGTCGGTCGCCGCTTTACCTGGGTCTCGATCGTGTGCCACGTACGTTTCGTGCGGCTTTGCTGGTGGTTTGTCCGTTTGCCACGATTCAGTTCCCAATTGGTTTTTATTTTTTTATTGCACCGAGGCCTCTAGCGAACCATCCACACTGCTTTCATGGGAGAATAAATACCCCCATCTCTCGCAAAAGCAGCAGCATGACGAGCATACGGCGGCGGCGCGCGGCACGGTGTCCTCTTACTCTCTTGCTCTTCCTCCTCCCTCTTCCCTTCCCCTTTCCATCTTACTTCTCCTCCATGGTTGATGTTGCGCCGCTGTTGTGCATATCGGAGGGAGCAACAGCGAGGGTAGTGGCGTTTCATGAGGGGCAGCAGCGTGGTTGCCATCCGCCGCCTTGACCTGCAGGGGCTTCTCCCAAGTTCCGGTCTTCGTATTAGCTCCATATCCTAATGAAGCACGCCGGCAGCGGCAGCAAATTCTCTGGGGAAGCGTCCTCTTGATCCATCTTCTTGTGTGTGTATCTATCTATGTTTGGTTCATCAGATTTTCAGTTATTGGGCTTGGCTTTCTTTTTTTTCTCAGTTTTGTTTGATTTCTTTTTCTTTTCCATTAGATTTTTTGGGCTGCGCTATTGATAGGCATGTTCAGCCCAAGGTTAGTGAATTTGTTCATAATGATCTTTCTCCTGTGGATTTGTTCCAGCGACACCAACGACAACGACGGCATCTCCGCTTTCGTGCGTTGTTGAGAGAGCGACTGCAGATCGTGCTAGACCGTGCGTTGGTGGAAACCACAGGCTTGGTGTCTGCCATCCTGCCCACCCTCTGCCATGACACGCAGCCGAACACCTGAAGAACCAGGTCAGGGACATCAGCAAGGACCCATCATCCGCTAAAGTAAGACACACCATGTCTTTTATTTTTGAAATGCCCATATCTAAGAGCTAGGTAGCCATTGACGCTGCCGACTACCAGTTGTTTTTGGTACGAGTGTTTATTTTGAAGTTAGGTCAATTTTTCAATACTTCTTGCAAGTTCTAGCCGGAAGGATGGAGCAGCCATTATGCTGGACTAGGTTACTGGACAGCTTCGCTCCTCTCTCCCCTCGCCGAAGCTTGGTTTTGTACTCCTTGCTGAAGAAAGCACCATCTTGTTCAACCAAAAAAACTTGGATGTTGAACCAGTAGTCTATGCTCATGTTACTTGAGTGCAGATTGGTTACCTAAGTATTAGACCTAGCGTTTAAACACAAATCTCCTTTTGTGATCGATCAAATTTTCTAGACTGTTATTTCAGCTTCATTAAAAAAAATGCGGGATATTTCAGCTTCATTATAGTGTTCCTTAGGTTCTAGATGCATCAATACATGCTTCATAATTTTGGGGGACAATCAGTTCTTCATAGAAAAAGAAGATCTCCTAAATTAGTAGAGAGTTCAGCTTATCTTTGATATCATTTCGTGCCATCTTCAGAACTACTAAGAGTTGCAGAAGGCCAAATTCAGTAAATTAGAGTTGCAGAAGGAAAATTTCAGCACATAAATTGTGAGAAGGTATTTTTAGCCTTTCCCATTATATTTTCCTTCTTCTCACAGTATGGTAGATTTAACATCAATAGTTTTATATAAATGTCTGGGTAGATATTGAGAATTTTTATATGCGGGCTTATTACTATAAAATATAGGGATTAATCATATGGAATAATTTCAATCTATGAATAAGAATTATACATATGCGGTGTGATATTTCACTGATTTTTTACTTTTTTCTTATTAATTGTATTATGAGTGAATCTGATCTGCGTGCCTAAAGTGATTGGGCTTCCACAGGACCTATTTTTAGTTGTTTTAGTTTAGCTCATTCTCTATTTTTAGTTGTTTTATTTCAGCTCATTCTCACTCAACTTGCCTTGTTATCTCCACTCTGTCTACGTCTAACATTCAGGAAGTTGTAATTCATGTTGTACACTCCTACTTTGTTGAATGAAGTTGGCGCCATGGGCACCTTTCCCCGTTAAAAAAACACAATTTTCATCTAATTACATGAGTTGTTTTCACCGAAAAGTATTGCACATGCATGCTTCATTGATATTTCAAGTGTACAGTATGCTGCTTTTGAATGAATATATTGCTTCTTAACATGATTTCTATTGCACTACAATGTTGTAGGTATTGCTATTCTTTAGATTACTCACCTAGCAAAGAGGAAGAGACATGCTTCGGTGGATCGATTTGTATAGATTGGCTCGTGATGATATGCCTGTTAGGACCAGCAGCGATGGTTTGATTCAGATTTAAATTTCACTACCACTACATCACAGGGATAAACCCAGCTCAAGGATCTTCTCACCTCTAATAAGAAGAGAACAAGAGCTTCATATTCTGCATCCAATACCCACTATCACTACATGTTGTAGATCACTTATGTATGTATCAACTAGATGTACCCTTTACCTTATA